>NW_022631005.1:18812631-18829059 GCF_010015895.1 Lontra canadensis
CTTTCTTTCTTTCTTTCTTTCTTTCTTTCTTTCTTTCTTTCTTTCTTCTTTGGACAGGTTGAGGAAACATCCAATGAAAACTCTTTCTGCATATCATGATTTTTCCAAGCACTTTTCTTTCTATAAAAATAATAATCCAAATGTCAAGTTTATCATTTAAATAATCAGTACATATTTTTTCAAGATTTCATTTATTTATTTGTCACAGAGAGAGACAGAAAGAGAGAGCACAAGCAGGGGGAGCCACAGGCAGAGGGAGAAGTAGGTTCCCCACTGGACAAACAGCCCAATGTGGGACTCAATCCCAGGACCCTGAGATCATGACCTGAGCCAAAGGCAGATGCTTAGCCTACTGAGCCACCCAGGTGTCCTGAATCCATACATATTTTTTATAGTACATATTTTGCAGTATATAGTTCTACTTTCTAAAAAAGTTAAAGGGATGTTTTAATGTTTATTACTGCATTTTTCTCTTCAGGTATAGATAAATGATTATTATTCTGGAAAGAAACAGGGAAAGATTTTTCTAGATAATGTCATTAGTAGATACGCTCAAAACTCAGAAAGCAACATTTTTATAAAGAAGATTGGCAAACTGTATATTTAGCAAGATTTATAGTGCCACTGACCATGGATTTCTTTCCTTATCAGTGAAAAATGCTCATTCCCTTTATATAGCTCAAGGAGAAACATTCTCAAAGTTCAGTGTTCCTTTACAGTAAATAAACTAAACGACACACTCAACAAATTGTATGTATGTATGTATATGTACATATATTTATCTACATATATACATAGTATAGTTTAAGCAAGAAGCTTTAGAAGAATGAAACAATATGTAAATATTTAGACAGAGGTAAAGTAACTTAAAACATTAAGAAACTGTACCAAAAAGAAGAATGAAAATCATATAAATAATTATCTCTAACAGAATAAAAAATAAATTGTTACAGCAATAACTAACATGCTCACCAAAACTTGATAGCTAAAATTTCTTTGTCCTTGGGAACAGGCATTATCAGCTCCCAAATTATCAAGAGCTTTTAAAGCATAAATAAGAATTTGAACTTCATTATGAAGGTCTACTAGTTTCATTTGGCATGCTAATGTTATTTAAACAAAATTAATCCATATAAACTGTGTATGATTGTAAGGACATAATTACTATTGAGAACATTTCTTGCCTCTTCCAAGGTAGAGAATGCTATCTTAAAAATCATGAGGAATAATTCCCTGCTTTATTATATGCACAAGAAGCATTTATAGAACATAGAAGATATAACTTAAAATAAATGTGGGTTTGGAGTAAAATGAGGGATGAAGAACAGCATGATAAAGCAAAACATTTTGTCCCTCATTGAAAAGTCTCTGGGCACAACCAATTCATACCTTACTACTCTGCTTTGAAGTTTAAATTTACAAAACTTGCTACCTAATCCCAGGAACATATTCAAGGCAGATCAAAGGATTTGTAGTGTTATATGTGCATTAAATGTCATCTGACTACTAGGAATACTTAAAAGTCCCTGGGACAAACATCAATGAAAGCTGTGGTAGAGGAGGTCAGTTAATATAATAATATTAATATCAGTTAATATTGTTCTTATGTTATTGTTAACTTCATTATTTTTTAGCAACTTTTGTATTAAGCCCTTAAATATCTTTTTTTATTTAATTCTCACAGAAACCTTACGAAATAGGTAGGATTTTCTTTATTTTCCCATTAAGAGAATTGAAGCTTAGAAAAGCTACTAACTGAATTTTAGCTTTCAGAACTACTATGAAGAGCTAAGTGGCAAGGCTTCAGACTGTCTTTTTCTAATTCTAAACCCTGTGCTATCTGTAGGGTAGAAAGTCTATACACCCTATAGTCTTTCATTTGATATTGGTGGATTTCCCATCCAATACTTTTGGAAACACTCACCATATAAAAGTTGCCTTGGATATGCATGTAACAGATATTTCCTTGGGTTTATCAAAGTCGAAATTCATGGATAATTTATGATTCTTGGGTGAAAGTTTTCTTTTTTCTTTCAAAAAAAGGATAATTCTAAGAGCCATACTTTCAGAACTATAGGATCCCAGAATAAAAAAGAGTTTATTCTATGGCTCCTAACAATTCTGATTAGATAACTTTAAGTTGGTTTTGAGAAGTTATAAGTTCTTATGTTTGTCAATTAAAAAAAATGATCCTGGTTTTACTCAAGATGTGAAAGTTTTAAGATGGCCAAGTAGTTCATTGTTTATCTCTTGGAATGCAAAGCATCTATAAATAAAAGTCCTTTTCGGTCCATGATATCTTCATCAGAAAGAAAATACATTTCACTTTTCAATTCCTCTTTAGCTTAACCTTATTTCCTATGGCACAAATTTGTCCAAATAAATTTTCTCTGATATATTTGAGTCAGTGTTATTAACGTGAAGTTTTGTTCCATTTATCCTTTATTACTCGCAGTTCTGCAACAAAAGGTAATGATTATTAGTACACAGAGAACTTGTTTTAGGTTTAACAAAAGTAGAGCCCTAAGACAGAGTTAACTTCTTTCTGGAGACTTTGTGAAGTACTAATATGATAGATATTTATCATCTTTATAGAATAGGACATATTTTATTGCCTTTATCAGTTCTTGAATTTTAAGGCTAGAAACCAAGAATACCACTGAATTCTACTCTATAGATTTTGACCATAGTTCCTAGAATTCTATGTTTATTCTGTTTTTTTTGAAGTCCCCAATATTCCAATATTTCTGGGCAGCCAAGCAATGACATAGTGACATTTATTATCCTCTGAAAGACTAGATTTCCTTAACTCAGAAAGCAAGCACCAGGTCACTTCCTAATTGGAATTGTATTATTGTTTCCACATAAGAAGGAAAGTACTTCTTTATTAATTGTTGGCCAATCATATGTAATTAAATAGTACCTTTAAACATGACATTTCTTGTAAGGTCATGATTATGAACCTTATACAAAAAAGCAAAACAAAACAAAAATTAAATTGCCATAAGTAAATTGACTTGGTAAGGTGGTTTATGATATTTGATCACATTTTTACATAATTTAACAAAGCCAATATCAACATATGTCATATTCTTTTAAAAAAAGTCAGAATTCTGTTGAATCACTATCTTATAATTTATATTAAGATATCCCATGAGATTTATTCTTCTCAGTTCTAGGGGGCAAGTTAGAAAAAGGAATCATTCAGAGAGTATCTTATTTCAGATTACACAAGTGTAGTGTGCTGCACTATAAAGGCAGAGACTATGAAGAAAACAAATATGATTTCCTGATATATGCATCAAAAATGTAATCTTATCCACTTTTCTTTTATCAGTGCAATTCAGTAACACACACACATACATACACACCCTGCTCAAATACTTCTGTTAGATCTTGGATCAGTAGTCTTTCTTCTTTCTCACAGTCATCTACTTTTGGATTAATGGAGTCCTGGTTAGAGCATGCAGATGTGTACTCCCAGCAGCAAAATCAGGACCCACCAAAGTGTGTATTTTCTCCAGTATCAGGTCAAGAACCCTTACACAGTCCTTTATGAAAGCTATCATTCTTTTAATGTTAATTCAGAAGTCTCCACATATGATCTAAAACACATAGCAAGGACTTTTAGGCAAGTAAAGGGGAAAGGAGGGACCACTTGATAAAATTATATGGCTCTGTTAAATTATAATAAACAGAATTAAGCACAATGAATCTCCTACTGGAATATAATATGTAACTATTTCATAAAGATTTGGCCAATGATTATACAGATGGTAGGAATGTATGGAGTGTAAGGGCATTAACAGATCTCTAGCACCTACCAGCCGATACAAAAAAGTGTATGTCACAATTCTTATTGGCACTTTACAAAAGAAGCATATGCAGTTTCATTGGTAAGAACATATAAGTAAAAACTATTTTTGGTGACTCAATTTATTTCATTTTCTCTCTTTATAATGCTAAAGTCTTTAGAAATTGTTTTGTAATCAAATATTACTGCCCAATTAATTTAATATTCATAAAAGATCTTTAAGTTAATCACAGATGTGGAAATAACTTAAGTTGACATCACAGAGTAACACAATCACCTTTGATAATAAAAAAGTTAGATTAAGAGAAAATAGACACCATTGTTAAAAAAAAACAGTACTATTTATCTAATGTATTAAACTTGAGTGAATTTATTACATAAAGTTAGATCTTGTAATTCTTCTATAGTAATTCATAAAATAACAAAACGTTTCAGAAATATTAGTTAATGCATTTTATTACTATTTCTTGCTATCCAAATGGCCATTTGCAATTTTGTTGTTGTTGTTTCTTATCTAGCAATCAGATGTTGCCAATACAGCTAAACTAAACGTTTCTGTGACAGATTGATCCTTCCCATCTCCCACCCCGAAGGGACAACCTAATTAAGTGCTAAAAATATAATTTCTTTATTTGGGGGGAATTCTTGAATTCTCTGTTAGATTTATGTATGTATTTCTTAGTCTTAATAAACTAGTTAGATTAGGAGCTGCTTCAAATTTTTCAGGTTCCGTTATTAGTCTGCTTGGGCTGTCCAAACAAAATGCCGAAGACTGGTGGTTTAAATAACAAATGTATTTTCTCATATCTGGAGACTCTGAAGTCTAAGATCAAAGTGTTGGCAAGTTTGCTTTCTCTGAGGCCTGTCTTCTCCGCCTGCAGACTACTGCCTTCTTACCGTATCCTCAATTGCCTTGTGTCTGTGTATGTGTATCTCTGTTGTCTCTTTTCTCCTGAGGACCTACTGGAGTAGAGCCTCACCTTTTTTACTTCATTTAACCTTTATTAAAGATCCCATCACCAAATACAGTCACACTGGATGTTAAAGCTTCATTGTAAGAATTTCAAGAGAATGTGATTCAGTAGGTAATAGCACCCAATTTATACTACTTAATCTTTGTAAGAACCCTATCAATAGGGTTCCAATTTTTTTAAAACAATTTGTTGTGTTATAATTAACATGGAGTAAGCAACACATGTTTGGAAGATATAACTAATGACATGTGTATATCAGTGGAACCATCACTGTGATCAAGATAGTAAACATAGGGCCTCCTGGGTGGCTCAGTGGGTTAAAGCCTCTGCTTTCGGCTCAGGTCATGATCCCAGGGTCCTGGGATCGAGCCCCACATCGATCGGGCTCTCTGCTCAGCAGGGAGCCTGCTTCCCCCTCTCTCTCTGCCTGCCTCTCTGCCTACTAGTGATCTCTGTCTGTCAAATAAATAAATAAAATCTTAAAAAAAAAAAAGATAGTAAACATATCCTTCATCACCAAATGTTTATTTATATGCTATGTACTCCCTTTCTTTCCTGCCTCCCAAGCAATATATTATATTTTTGTCACCATAGATCAACATATTATTTTACAGTTTATACAAATGGAATTGTACAGTATACCTTCTCTCTGGCTTCTTTTACTCAACATAATTATTTTGGGATACATTTATGATGGTGCATTTATCAACAGGTAATCTCTTTTTATCTCCAAATATTTCATGTTATATACAGTAGTGCAATTGCTGGGTCATACATTGGCTATCTCTATTTTTAACTTCTTGAAGACTCCCCATACTGTTTCTAGAGTGGCTGTACCAGCTTGCATTCGCACCAACAGTGTAGAAGTATTCCCGTTTCTCTATCCACATCTTCACCAACATTTGTTGTTTTTGGTCTTTTAATTTTAGCCATTCTAACTGGGATAAGGTGATATCTCATTGTGGTTTTGATTTGTATTTCCCTGATAACAAGTGATGTTAAGCATTTTTTCATGTGTCTCTTGGCTATTTTTATGTCTTCTTTGGAGAAGTGTCTGTTCATATCTTCTGCCCATTTCTTGACTGGAATAATTTTTAAAAATGTATGTATTAACTCTTGTAGTTTTCATTTCTGGTCCTCTTCATTCCTTTTGAGATTGAGATTTCCAACTCCTCCCATCTCATTTCTGTCTGAAAGACTTATTTTAATGCTTTTGTTTTTCTTTGTGATGCTGGTGATAAATTTTTTCAGCCTCTGTATGTCTAAAAGTATATTTATTTTGACTTTGTTTTAGAAAGATATTTTTGATGGATATAGATTTCTAAGTTGACAGTTTGTTTGTTCTTTCTGTACTTTACAAATGTCCCACTGCCATCTTGCACGCTTTTTTCTAAAAACTTACGATGTTATTCTTGTATTTTCTTCTCTGCATACATATCTTTATTCTCTGGTTGCTTTCATATCTCTTACTGTAGTAAAAATTACGTAACAAAATTCACCTCTGGCTGCTTTTACAATTTTCTGTTCATCACTGGCTTAAAGCAATTTAATTATATTGTGCATTTTATAATTTTTAAGGTTATTTTTTTAAATTCCAAGTTTTTATTTAAATTCCAGTTAATATACCATGTAATATTATTTTCAGGAATAGAATTTAGTGATTCATCACTTACATACAACATCCCGTATTCATCACAGGTGCCCTCCTCAATCTCCATTGCCCATTTAGCCCATTCCCCTGCCCACCTCCCCTCTAGCAACCCTCAGTTTATTCTCTATATTCAAAAGTCTGGCTTATGGTGTACCTCTTTCTTCCCTGACCCCATGTCCATCTGTTTCATTTCTTAAATTTTACATATGAGTGAAATCATATGGTATTTGTCTTTCTCTGACTGATTTACTTTACTTAGCATAAAACACTTTAGCTCCATCCACGTCACTGCAAATAGCAAGATTTCCTTCTTTCTGATGGCTGAGTGATACTTCATTGTATATGTACACCACATCTTCTTTATGTAGTTATTGGTTGATGGACATTTGGGCTCTTTCCATAATTTGGCTGTAGTTGATAATGTTCACTATCACTAGTTGATACTGAACATCAGACTGCATGTGTCCTTTTGAATCAGTATTTTTGTATCTTGGAGTTAAATACCCAGTAGTGCAATTGCTAGATTGTAGGTAGCTCTATTTTTAACATTTTGAGGAACCTCCATACTGTTTTCCAGAGTAGCTGCAAGAGTTTGCATTCCCACCAACAACGTAAGAGGGTTCTCCTTTCTCTGCATCTTCCCCAACAAACTGTTGTTTCCTATGTTGTTAATTTTAGCAATTCTGACAGGTGTGAATTGTTATCCCATTTTAGTTTTGATTTGTGTTTCCCTGATGATGAGTGATGTTGAGCATCTTTTCATGTGTATGTTAGCCATCTGTATGTCTTCTTTGGAAAAATTTTTGTTCAAGTCTTCTACCCATTTCTTAACTGGATTATTTGTCTTTTGGGTGTTGAGTTTCATATGTTCTTTATAGATTTTGGATACTAACCCCTTATCAGATCTGTCATTTGCAAATATCTTCTTCCATTCTAAAGGTTGCCTTTTAGTTTTGTTGTTTCCTTCACTATGCAGAAGCTTTTTCTCTTGATGACATCCCAATACTTCATTTTTGCTTTTGTTTCCCTTGCCTCCAGAGACATATCTAATATGAAGTTGCTATAACCAATATCAGAGGTTTCTGCCTATGTTCTCTAGGATTTTGATGATTTTCTGTATTACATTTAGGTCTTTCATCCATTTTGAATTTATTTTTGTGTATGGTGTAAGGATTGGTCCAGTTTCGTTCTTTTGCATGTTGCTGTCCAGTATTCTCAACACAATTTGTTGAGACAGTCTTTTTTTCTGTTAGATATTCTTTCCTGCTTTGGCAAAGATTAGTTGACTACAGAGCTGTGGGTCCATTTCTGGGTTTTCTGTTCTGTTCTAATGATCTATGTGTCTGTTTTGTACTAGTACCATACTGTCATGATGACTACAACTTTGTAATATATCTTGAAGTCTGGCATTGTGATGCCTTCAGTTTTGCTTTTCTTTTTTAAAATTACTTTGGCTATTTGAGGTCTTTTGTGGTTCATTACAAAACTTAGGATTGTTTTTTCTAGCTCTGTGAAAAATGCTATTGGTATTTGATAGGGATTGCATTTAATCTGTAGATTGCTTTGGGTACTATAGACATTTTAACAATATTTGTTCTTCCAATCTATGAGTGTGCAGTGTTTTTCCATTTCTTAGTGTCATTTACGATTTCTTTCAAAGTATTCTATAGTTTTCAGAGTACAGATCTTTTACCTCTTTGGTTAGATTTTGGTAAAATTGTAAATGGGACAGATTACTTGATTTCTCTTTCTGCTGCTTCATTACTGGTATATAGAAATGCAACAGATGTCTGTTTATTTATCTTTTATCCTGCAACTTAACTGAATTCTTGTTTCAATTCTATTGATTTTTTGGTGGGGTCTTTGGGTTTTCTACATAGAATATCATGTGTTTGTGGAGATTGAAAATTTGGCTTCTTCCTTACCAGTTTGGATGCCTTTTATTTCTTTTTGTTGTCTAATTGCTGAGGGTAGGACTTCCAGTACTATGTTAAATAACAGTGGTGAGAGTGGACATCATTTTCTTGTTTTGGCTGTAAAGGAAAAGCTCTCAGTTTTTTCCCACTGAGGATTATATTAGCCATGGATCTTTCATATATGGCCTTTATGATGTTGAGGTATGTTCGCTGTAATCCTACTCTACTAATGGTTTTTTTTAACAATGGATGCTGTACTTGTTTCATTGTGTTGTGGCCGGAAATAAGTGTGCAATATCTCGGTCTTTTTGTACTTGTTGAGGCCTGATTTGCGACCTAGTATGTGATCTCTTCTGGAGAATGCCCCATGTGCACTTGAAAAGAATGTGTATTTTGCTGTTGTAGGATGAAATGTTCTGAGTACATCTCTTAATTCCATCCAGTCCAGTGTGTCATTCAAAACCATTGTCTCCTTGTCAATTTTCTGCTTACATGGTCTGTCCATTGCTGTGAGTGGGGTGTCTCTTACTATCATTGTATTGTAATCAATTAGTTATTTTATGTTTGTATTAATTTTTTTATATATTTGATGCTGCCAATTCGGGTGCATAAATATTTACAATTGTTGGATCTTCTTGTTGAATAGACCCCTTTATTATGATGTAGTGCCCTTCTTATCTCTTGTTACAGTCTTTAGTTTACAATCTATTTTGTGTGATACAAGTATTGCTACTCTGGCTTTCTTTTAGGGTCCATTAGCATGATAAATTGTTCTGTATCCCCTCACTTTCAATCTGCAGCTGTCTTTAGGTCTAAAATGAGTCTTTTGTAGGCAGCATAGATGGATCTTCTTTTATCCATTCTGACACTCTATGTCTTTTGAATGGAGCATTCAGTCCATTTACATTCAGAGTATTTATTGTTAGATATGAATTTAGTGCCATTTATTACTTGTTTTGTCCTTTTTTTCTGGAGATTTCCTCTGCTTCTTCTATACTGTGTCACTTCCCCTCCCCCCTGGTCAAAGAGTCCCCTTTCTATTTCTTACAGGACTGGCTTAGTGATCATGAATTCCTTTAGTTTTTGTTTATCTTGGAAACTATCTCTCCTTCTATTCTGAATGACAGGATTCCTGGATGGAGTATTCTTGGCTGCATATTTTTCCTATTCAGCATGTTGAATACATCATGTCATTTCTTCTTGCCTGCCATTTTCTGTGGAGAGATCTGCAGCTAACCTTATTTGTCTTCCCTTGTAAATTAAGAACTTTCTGTCTTGCTTCTGTTAGGATTTTTTCTTTATCTCTATATTTTGCAAATTTAACTATGATATATCTTGGTGTTGGCCTGCGTTTGTTGATTTTGATGGAAGCTCTCTGTGCCTCCTGGATTTGGATGTCTATTTCCTTCCCCAGATTAGGGAACTTTTCAGCTATACCTTCTACCTCTCTTTCCTTCTCTTCTTCTTCTGGGACTCCTGTGATACAAATGTTATTATATTTTATGGAGTTGCAGAGTTCCCTAACTCTATATTCATGATTCAATATTTTTATTTCCCTCTTCTTTTCTGCTTCATTATTTTCAATAATTTTTATTTTCTATATCACTTATTTATTCCTCTGTTTCTTCCATCCTTACGGTCATTACCTCCAGTTGATTTTGCATCTGTTACAGAATTTTTTATTTCAGCCTGACTAGTTTTTTGGTCTTTTATCTCTGGGGTAAGAGACTCCTTGATGTCTTTTATGCTTTTCTCAATCCCAGCTAGTGTCTTTATGATTGTTGCTTTAAATTCTGCATCAAGCATATTACTTAAAGTTGTTTCAATATGATCCCTGGCCATGACCTTTTTTTGCTCTTTCTTTTAGAATAAATTCCTCCATCTTGGCATTTTGTCTAGGTTTCTGTCTTCCTCTGTGTGTTAGGAAAGCCCATTATGTTTCCTGTTCCTGAAAATAATGGCTTTATAAAATGAAGAGACCATATACTGTTGGGGGTCTGGTGCTTCAGGAATTGTCTCTGGAGTATGCTGTGCACACTCTGCTTCTAAGTTTTTGTTGCTCCTTCCCTGTCAGTCTTCTGCAGAGTTTCTCTTTGCCTGTAGTGGGTAGTGCTTGCATGTAAGCCAGAGTGTGAGATTTTTAACTAGGTGTGCTATAGTCTTCTTGTTGGAAGAGACCTGATGCTATTTCCACTGGAGATGAAGCTTTGCAGAACTCCATGGCCAGTAAACATGGTGTGTGTCTGTGTGTGTTTGGTGTATGCTGGGGCTCTTCTGATCTTCTGAGGGAGGGCCCTGCTGCCTGGTTTTCAGGCACACTTTCCTTAGAAAAGCAGCGTTTGCAGAGCATGGGGAGGCAGGGCTTGGTGTAAGCTGTTTAGGCCACCACTGTTGGTGTTGTGCTGCTTATGGAAGTTAGTTTGTACTGAGTGGTGAGGAGAAGAAACAGTACCAATCCCTGCTCTTGTCCTGAAGAGGAGTGTTTGCACTCTCTGCTGTCTGGAAAGCCCTCCCAGAAGAGCAAACAATCTCCCCTTACATGTCTCAGGCTTCCCTCACATTGCTGCCTTTACACTATCTGTGTCTGGCCATCTGCCCATCCAGTAGTGGAATGTACCTATAGTCTGTCCCAGGCAGGCTGAATGAGTTTCAAAACTCCAGAGTTTAGGGAGTTGGCATGCTCCTTTCAGGGAGGGTCTTGCCACACTGGGACTGATGCTAATTTGTCCTAGAAAGATAGTCACACCAAAGTGCAAGGGGAAGGATTTTGGAGATAAGCACAGCAAAGTGTCAGTATGCAGGTTAGCTGCCTCCTAAGGTGTCTCTGAAATTTGTTGAGGTACACCTGCTGGCTCTTCTGTCTCAGAGAAGTAATTCCACACCTCATAGATGCACTCTGAGAAGAGGAAACTCAGGGGGCTCCTCAAATCCTGCTACCTGCTACCAGTCGATCTGCCATCCTCCACAGGAGAACTGCAGCATTTCCTGGGCTCCATACCAGGCATGCCATGTGCCTCTGAAACACTAGACTTTGAGCCCCACTGGTGGTAAAAACTCACAAAAATCAGCCCTTCTCCTGTTACTAGTCAAATGCTTTGGGGAGTGTTTTCCTTGTGTGATGCCCTGTGCACTGCTGTCTTTCTCACCTCTTTCCATGACCAGGACTCCCTCCCTTTCCCGGCACCAGAAATCCACTTCTTCCCCAAATTACATCTCTGCACATTCTATCTTCCACTATATGGCTTCTTCTCTCCCTCTCACTGTGCATTTTGTTCTGTCAGTCCTTGGTGATTTCTTGGGTATTCAGAATGATTTGTTATTTATTTGGCTTTGTTCAAGGGATGAAGCAAGCCTAAGGTCCTCTTACTACTTCATCATCTTAGCTCCTCCTCTACCTTTTATACTTTCTTTCATGTTATTGCATGTTATATTTGAGGTTAAGTTTTTTTTTTTTCAATAGGTGCAATCATAGTTTTCTTCAAATTTGTAAATATTTTAGGTCATTATTTATTTTTTATGCTCCCACTGTCCTGAAGGATACCAATTACCCATATTTTAAACCATGTGAAGTTATCCCTTAGCTCATTTTTGCCTGTTTTCCCCTTTTTTGTGTTCTTTTTCTTCTGCGTGTTTTATTTTTAATAAATTATATCATATCTTCAAATTTATTATTTTTTTACTTCTGCCATGTGTAATCTTCCATTGATACCAACTAGAGTATTTTCCATCTGAAATACTATAGTATTTAGCTCTAAAAATTTGATTTGGGGCACCTCGGTAACACAGTCAGTTGAGTGTCTGACTCTTCGTTTTGGTTCAGATCTAATCTTGGGGTTGTGAGATCAAGTCCTGTGGTGGGCTCTGTTCAGCAGTCTCTTCAGATTTCTCTCTCCCTCTCTCTCTCTCCCTTTGTCCCTCCCATCCCCCCGGCACTCTGTCTCCCTCAAATAAATATTTAAAAATAAGTAAATAAAAGTTTGATTTGTGTCTAAGGCTTTATTATTTATTTATTTATTTATTTATTTGTCAGAGACAGAGACACAGAGAGAGAGAGAGAGCACACAAGGGGAGCAGCAGGCAGAATGAGAAGTAGGCACCCAGTTGAGCAAGGAGCCTAATGCAAGACTCAATCCTACAACCCCAGGATCATGACCTAAGCTAAAGGCAGACACTTAACTAAGCCACCAGGCATCTATGATTTGTGTCTTAAAGATATTTTTATGTCTCTTCTTAACTCCTCTAATTCCAATATTTGTGTCAGGTCTGGGTCACATTTGATTGTGATTATTCTTCTCATTATGAGTCATGTTTTCCTGCCTACTAATTTTGATTGGATGTGAGGCATTATGAATTTTACGTTGTTGTTTGCCAAATATTTTTGTGGTCCCATAAGTTTTTTTGTTCTTTGTTCTGAGATACAGGTGACTACTTGAAAACAGTTTGATCCTTTTGGTTCTTACACTTACCATTGTTGGTTAAGCCTGAAGAAATGTTCATTTTCAGCTCATTATTCCCAACTATTGAGGCAAGATATTCTAAACTACTCTATTGAAATGCTATGAATTATGAGTTTCCAGTCTGGCTGGCGAGAACAGATATTATTTATGACCCTCTATAAGCACATGCAATGCTCCCTCTACTCTTTTTAGATATTTTAAAATAATATCTAATAACAGATATTATTTATGACCCTCTCTATAAGCACATGCAATGCTCCCCTACTCTTTACCAAGTTTTGATTAATTTCCTCACATGTGTGTGTACTATGCTAAGGGCTCAAAGAAAACTCTCTGAAGATCTGTGGAGCTCTCTGTGCACCTCCCTCTTTGGAACTCTACCTTGTTCTTCCTAGATATAGTCTATCTCTTCAAGAAGTCTGCCAGGCTCTACCTTAGTTTTCCCTTCCTGCACTATCACCTACAAACAATTTAACATCAGGAGCTGGGACAAAAATAGAGCTGTTGTCATTTGCTTCTCATTTCTGAGTGATCACTGTCTTTTATTACCTGATGTTCATTTAAAAAAAAAAAACAGTTCTGTATATTTTGCCTATTTTTTATTTCTTTTTTTTTGTTTGTTTCAAGAAAACAAATAAATCTAGTTCTTGTTAGTTTACCTTGGCTAGAAGTGGAAGTATTATTCAAATTTTAAAAGACCTTATAACTTAGTTTATAACCCTCATCTCTAGCTATCAACAGAAGTATACACCCTATTTTCTGAGAAAACTTTTCAAACGTAGATGTTAGAAGGATTTAATTAAATTCTTCAACAATCTAAGAAACTTTCAGGTGGCCATTCTTTGTAGGATTAAAACATATATATTTTTAATCTGGGCCCCAGATTGAAATTTTAGTCCAAATACAGAGTTTTGAATTTAGGAATTTCCAGGATGAGGGATCTTTAAGTGGAGTTCTATTTAATATTTTGTATTTTCTATTTCTGTGGCATTTATCTATCAGTTTGTTGTGAGCAAAACTAGGAGCTTGACATCAACATTTAACATTAGTCTCAAAATTTCTCACACTTACCTTAGCTCTTTTGTGTTTCTTCTGAAAGTATAGAGAAGAAAATATGCACTCAAACTCCTCAGCTTTTACAGGTTGTAATTATGAAGGTACTTGTAAAAGAAATTGCAAAAAGCAGAGTTGCTCATTCCAACTCATAAACCAGTTAACTTATTCTACTGTTCTACAAGGCAATCAAATCCTTTTTAGAAACTTATTTCAGTCTTTGAAAATAATGGTTTTAATTATTTAAAACTTTTCATATGATTCTTTACATTAGATAATAGATCTGTCTATAAGAATTAGATATCACAATAGTGTTTGGATTCTCAACCTTGTAACTATTGGCATTTTAAGCCAGATAATTCTTTGATTTGGTGATCCTGTGGATCATTGGATGTTTAACAGCAGCATCAGTGTGATCTATGCCCTAGCTTCTAGTAGAATACCTTTCTCCCTCAGATTGTGATAAGCAAAATTGTTTCTATATATTCCCAAATATCCTGGGGAAAGGAAAAGGAGACACGAAATTGCCTCTGATGGACAAGCATTGCTATAGTGTAAGACACCTAATAGAATGCACATATCAGTAACCCCTAAAACTATTCCTAAAAAGGCAGCCACAAATTTAAAATGGCTACAATTACAAATAGACCAGTAAGTATAAAGTATATAAGCTAGTTACTTTACTATCACATAGAGGGCTAGGGAAAGTGGAAATACAATATACTAAAACTTAGATGCAACAAAAGCAGTTCTAATGGAAATGGAAATTCATGGTAATTAATGCCTACATTAAAAAAATCTAAATCCACCTAACTTTACACATAAAAGAACTAGAACAAGGAAAAAAAAAAAAAAAACTAAGCCTAAAGTTAGTAGAAGATAGGAAATAACAGAGATTAGAGCAGACACATATGAAATCAAGACCAAAAAGACAATAAAATGATCAATGACACTAGAAGGTATTTTTATTTTTTTAAGATAAAACATATAAACAAAACTTCAGCTAATGTTATGGGAGAGAAAAAGGGAGAGAGAGAGAGAGAGAGAAGATGCAAATAAAATTAAATATGAAAGAGGAGACATTATAACTACTACCACAGAAATACAAAAAACCAGAATAAACTATAATGAACAATTATATGCCAAAAACAAACAAAACAAATGCAAGGAAAGATAACCACGTGTATATTAAGATAAACGGCACTGAAAAAAAAAAAGATAAAGTGCACTGACTGTAATTACTGCTAAACATTCAAAGTTACAAATATAAAATCCCAGGGCGCCTGGGTGGCTCAGTGGGTTAAGCCGCTGCCTTCGGCTCAGGTCATGATCTCAGGGTCCTGGGATCGAGTCCCGCATCGGGCTCTCTGCTCAGTAGGGAGCCTGCTTCCCTTCCTCTCTCTCTGCCTGCCTCTCTGCCTACTTGTGATCTCTGTCTGTCAAATAAATAAATAAAAAAAATCTTTAAAACAACAACAACAAAAAAAACAAATATAAAATCCCAGTTTTTGCAGTGAAAGTAAATTCCTTGAGTTAACATTTAATGTTAACCAAGAAAAATAATTATATTACTAGTTAACTTTAGTCGATAAAATAAGTTTTAAAAATCTACAGCCACTGGGGAGAAAAAGGAATATATTTTTTTCTAACTAAAAACAAAAACACAACTTTTTATCATTTTTTAAATTATTATTTTTTTTAATTTTTTATAAACATATATTTTTATCCCCAGAGGTACAGGTCTGTGAATCGCCAGGTTTACACACTTCACAGCACTCACCATAGCACGTACACTCTCCAATGACCATAACCACACCCACCTTCTCCCAACCTCATCTCCCCCCAGCAACCCTCAGTTTGTTTTGTGAGATTAAGAGTCACTTATGGTTTGTCTCCCTCCCAATCCCATCTTGTTTCATTTATTCTTCTCCTACCCCCTTAACCCGCCATGCTGCATTTCCACTTCCTCATATCAGGGAGATCATATGATAGTTGTCTTTCTCTGATTGACTTATTTCGCTAAGCTTGATACCCTCTAGTTCCATCCACGTCGTCGCAAATGGCAAGATTTCATTTCTTTTGATGGCTGCATAGCATTCCATTGTGTATATATACCACATCTTCTTTATCCATTCATCTGTGGATGGACATGTCATCTAGGTTCATTCCACAGTTTGGCTATTGTAGACATTGCTGCTATAAACATTCGGGTGCACGTGCCCCTTCGGATCACTACGTTTGTATCTTTAGGGTAAATACCCAGTAGTGCAATTGCTGGGTCATAGGGTAGTTCTATTTTCAACATTTTGAGGAACCTCCATGCTGTTTTCCAGAGTGGTTGCACCAGCTTGCATTCCCACCAACAGTGTAGGAGGGTTCCCCTTTCCGCATCCTCGCCAGCATCTGTCATTTCCGGACTTGTTAATTTTAGCCATTCTGACTAGTGTGAGGTGGTATCTCATTGTGGTTTTGATTTGTATTTCCCAGATGCCGAGTGATATGGAGCACTTTTTCATGTGTCTGTTGGCCATCTGGATGTCTTCTTTGCAGAAATGTCTGTTCA